>NC_064848.1:15704513-15741685 GCF_024139225.1 Suncus etruscus
GAAAGACTCACCTCAGCCAAGGCAAGCCGTCAGGGGATGAATGCCAGAGAAGATCAAAGTTCCCAGGTTAAAGCAAGCCGGGGCTAAGTCCCAAAATGTCTGCCGACATCTTAATATTCTTGATTTTACTCCCAAATGCCATGATCTTGTAGGCAGAGTTCTCTAGGACTTGTTTTGGAAAACTTGACTAAAGAAGCTCCTTGCTTCTGCTCAGCAGCCCTGAATCTAATAGGAAAAATGAAGGCCAAAGAGATAATACAATGGGGAGGAAAGTGGCTGTTTCACTTATGGTCAGCACAAGTTCTATATCAAGCACCGTGTGGCATAGACCCTGAACACAGGACGAGGCGTAGCCTCTGTGTCCTACTGGCTACATTCAATATGTATAACACATTAACTCATTTTACATAACATATTAAGCTCCCTTGAGTTACACAGGTACAATACTTACTAGTCCCTGTAGGTTCAAAGATGTGTTTGCTTAAGGGAATTTCAGAATGTCATCGTTATTAGCTTTGCTATGTTTGCACAAAGGAATAGTTTTCTGTGAGAGCCAAATTTTTGGATTCCTTCTTCATCTAGGTAAGCTGTAAATCACACCACTGGTCTGTTTTGTTTTGAGAGGGGGTGCATCCTCCGGTACTCAGGGATTTCTCCTGACTCTCTGCTTAAGGAACATTTCTGGCAGGGTTTGGAAGACCATATGTGGTGCCAGGGTTCAAAGGGTCAGCCATGTGCAAGGCAAGCACCATTTTTTTGAGGGGGGTCACACCCAATGGCACTCAGAGGTTACTCTTGGCTTTGCACTCAGAAATCCCTCCTGGCAGGCTCTGGGAAATGTGTGGGATGCTGGGAATCGAACTTGACTCTGTCCTGTCCCGTGTTGCCTTGAGCTATCACTCTAGCCCCAAGGCAAGCACCTTAACCCAGTACTATCTTGGGTGCAGGTTCGAGCCCTGGCATCCCATATGGTCCCCCGAGTAACCCCTGAGTACCACTGGGTGCTAAAAAACTAAAAAAACTAGGGGCCGGGCGGTGGCGCAAGAGGTAAGGTGCCTGCCTTGCCTGCGCTAGCCTTGGACGGACCACAGTTCGATCCCCTGGTGTCCCATATGGTCCCCCAAGCCAAGAGCAACTTCTGAGCGCATAGCCAGGAGTAACCCCTGAGCGTTACTGGGTGTGGCCCAAAAACCAAAAAAAAAAAAAAAAAAAAAAAGAGCTTGCTTTGCATGCGGCCAAACCTGAGTTTCAATCTCCTGCTTCCCCTGGAGTGATTCCTGAGTAGACTCTGAGCATCACCTGGTGTGGCCCAAAACAAACAAACAAAAACACAATAACATATTTTCCTTCCATTTATGACAGAGGGAGGACAACTGGAAATTCTGGAGAGACTTAGAAAGAGCAGTATGAAGTTACAAGACTACCTTAGAGATCTAAGCAAAAACTATTTACGGGCACTGATTTGACTAGTTTCTGAATGCTGTCATTGTTACAAATAGAATCACTTGTACCAAGCCCTGGAGGATACCCCTGAAACCAAGTAATACCATTTTAGTCTCTCAGGAATGTAATCCTATCCACTGCAATTTCCCAGTCCGGTGGGCTGCCTGCTCCACCTTCTATTTTACAGGCTATTCCTGTGCCTCTCACAATTAGACTGAAGCATTTTGATTTTGAAAGGTTTACCAAGGCCAATGAAGAATTTTAACTACACTCAGTTATTTTGTTTCCTGCCTCGGCTCAGTGTTCATGGAATGTTTTGGGTGGTCCTCTGGGGACCACATGGTGCCAGGAATTGAATCCAGACCTTCCCCTGAGCCCCATTCCTGCACCAATTTTGTTTCTTAACATAGTACAAGATTTAACAGCAAGATGCTCAGGGACCTACACCTGGCTCTGTATTTAGGCTTCATGCTATGTTGGGGATGAACCCATGCCTCTTACTTGAAAAACATGCCATCCCTTTGAGCTGTCATTCTCGATCCCAAACTAAATGACTTGTAAGAGAAACTAGAATGTGTCTCCCTTCCAAAATAGGTGACAAAGTATGTAAGGTATTTCTTGAATAAGTCCTGTGGCTTCACTTTTGCTCAGAAAATATCCTCAGAAGACGTTAAGTTTCCATTGGGCTTAAGTTTTCTGTAAATTACAAAAATAGTGGCTTAACCCTCCCATTTCATGTTTTTGTCCCAAAACTCACACACTACATTTACTGTAACTTGACCTGCTCTGGGAGCCCTTGTGAAGGGCAGGGAGAGCTTAAGTGCTTCCATTTTTTTTCTCTTTCCTCCTTCCTCCCTTCCTTCCTCCTCACCTGGCAGTGATCAGGAGCCATATGCAGTGCAGTGTATCTATGCAAAGTCAACTTCATGCAAGGCAAGAACCAATCTTTCTGGCCCTTTCATTTTCATCTGAAGTAGATATTCTGTACTTTGCTTTTCGTACCAGGGATAATACCCCGGGGCATGCATGTGACACAGCACTCTGTCATTCAACCCTATCCCTGTCCACTGGTTCTATAACTCCTATTTGTATCTGGATATATTTGAGACTTTTTTGTTTGTTTGTTTTGGGCCACACTTGGTGATGCTCAGGGGTTACTCCTGGCTATGTGCTCAGAAATTGCTCCTGGCTTGGGGGACCATATGGGACGCTAGGGGATCAAACCGTGATTGGTCCTAGGTTAGTGCGTGCAAGGCAAATGCCCTACCACTTGCACCACCACTCTGGCCCCAGTATCTGGATATATTTGTATAGCAGGGATTGCTGGCTGTTGAGGGCAGTGGAATAGGCCTTCTTCAAATACACCACTTTGGCATAGCAGGATTTTAAAATGATGAGTTTAGTTAGAGAAATAACTACATTGTGAACTATCCTAATAATGAGAATGTATGAGGAAAATAGAAAGCCAGTCTAGAGTACAGGTGGGGGTTGGGTGGGGAGGAGGAAGATTTGGAACATTGGTGATGGGAATGTTTCACTGGTGATGGGTGGTGTTCTTTACATGACTGAAACCCAAACACAATCATGTATGTAATCAAGGTGTTTAAATAAAATATATAAAAAAAAATGAGGCCGGTGAGGTGGCGCTAGAGGTAAGGTGTCTGCCTTGCAAGCGCTAGCCAAGGAAGGACCGTGGTTCCATCCCCCCATATGGTCCCCCCCCAAGCCAGAGGCAATTTCTGAGCTCTTAGCCAGGAGT
The DNA here is from genome assembly GCF_024139225.1 of Suncus etruscus. Classification (NCBI taxonomy): domain Eukaryota; kingdom Metazoa; phylum Chordata; class Mammalia; order Eulipotyphla; family Soricidae; genus Suncus; species Suncus etruscus. Next base: position 15,707,716 of record NC_064848.1, read on the forward strand.
AAACCCTGAACATCGAATGGGTGTGGCTCAAAAAAAAACAAAACAAAACAAAAAATGAAGATGATTTAGTTGAAGCAGTTACAAGAAAATCTCCCTAGGCTGGAGAGATAGAACACAAGTTAAGATGCTTTCTTGGCTGGGGCCAGCATGGTGGCACTAGAGGTAAGGTGTCTGCCTTGCCAGTGCTAGCCTAGGACTGCCATTCGATCCCCCAGCATCCCATATAGTCCCCCAAGCCAGGAGCGACTTCTGAGCGCATAGCCAGGAGTAACCCCTGAGCATTACCAGGTGTGGCCCAAAAGCCAAAAAAAAAAAAAAAAGATGCTTTCTTGGGGTCGGAGAGATAGCATAAGGGTACGGCATTCGCCTTGCATACACCCAACCTGGGACGAACCCGGGTTTGATTCCTGGCATCCCATATGGTTCCCGAAGCCTGCCAGAAGCTATTTCTGAGTGCAGAGACAGTACTCCTGAGTGCCACCGGGTATGACCCCAAAACAAGAAAAGGTACTTTCGGGGCCGGGCGGTGGCGCTGGAGGTAAGGTGCCTGCCTTGCCTGCGCTAGCCTAGGACGGACCGCGGTTCGATCCCCCGGCGTCCCATATGGTCCCCCAAGAAGCCAGGAGCAACTTCTGAGCGCATAGCCAGGAGTAACCCCTGAGCGTCACAGGGTGTGGCCCAAAAACCAAAAAAAAAAAAAAAGAAAAGGCACTTTCTTGCACATACTCAGCTCTGAACTGATTCCCCCACACCTCATAGGGTCCCCCCAGCCCTAAAAATTGTGATTGCTTAGCACAGGACCAGAAGTATACCCTCTACACTTGGGTGTATATTCTAATCTCTTCTCCCTAAGTCCCTTGTCTGCCTAAAAGCAAAATATTCAGGTTAGAGGCAAACCCACCCCAGTAGGAAGGACATATGCGATGAATGACCAGAGGCAGCTTGGACCCTTTCAGCCCAGTCTTCGGCTAGGGCTTTGCTGGCCCCTCTACCCCTTGGCAGTGCTATTGCTAGCTCAAGCCCCAGTAAAGTTCCCACCATAGCCTTGTGTTTCCAGGTGTGTCCCGTAGCAACAGATGCAGTTTCCTAAGTTGCAGAAAGAGCCACGTTTAGTTGTGGGCTCATAAAATCTGAGTCTACTCAGGTCTGAGTCAGAACTAAATGGAAGATGAGGCAGCTTACATCTGACTCAATAATAATCAGGGAGCACTCCTAGCAGTGCTTAGGGTATGCTGGGATGCTAGGTATCGAACATGGGTAGGCCTACTGCAAGGTAAACACCTTAAAAAGTTTGTCTTTTGAGTAACAGTTTAAATACCTGGAACCTTTTCATATTTGATGGCAATGAAGCTTGAACACTAAGAGATTAAGCTTATGATGTTTGAATGTTAAAATATTAAAAGAATTATACTATAGTAAAACAATGAAAAATAGTGGCCAGAACAATCTGATCACCTTTTTCTGCCAACTTGTTCATTGAACAAAGCCCTGAAGCATGTCTGCTTGGTCTTCCTGGCTATTACTGGTTACACCCATAAGAGAGCATTTCACTCAAAGCAGTAATCAAAGTTGATGGGTGGAAAAACAGGGGAGGGGCTGGAGAGGGAACAAGGCACTTGCAGGAGGCTGACTCTGCTTTGATTCCTATACTGCACAAGATCATTCATTTCCACGAGAAGTGATCCTTGAGCACAAAGCCAGATGAAACAATGCCTACTGTGGCCCAAAAGCAACAAATAAATCAAATAAAATACAATAAAACTATCCAAAACACACACACACACACACACACACACACACACAGAAACAGAACAAAACAAACAAAAAGTAGGGTAGGGCTAGAGCAAGCAAAGCCTGTGGGAGGGAGGCCAACGTTTAATTTCCTGTGCATTTAGCCAGAGGCTTAGTGCCTCAAAAACCAAATTAAAATAAATTGATTTTTTTGGGGGGGCACACCCGTTTGATGCTCAGGGGTGACTCCTGGCTAAGCGCTCAGAAATTGCCCCTGGCTTGGGGGGACCATATGGGACGCCAGGGGATAGAACCATGGTTCTTCCTTGGCTAGCGCTTGCAAGGCAGACACTTTACTTCTAGCACCACCTCACCGGCCCCAATTAAAATAAATTGTAAAGTAGAAAATTCCTGTAAAGAGCCATAGTACAGCGGTAGGGCATTTGTCTTGCACGCAGCCGACCCGGGAAGGATCCATCCCTGACATTCCATGTGGTCCTCTGAGCCTGCCAGGGGCGATTTTGAGCACAGAGCCAGGAGTAACTCATAACTCTAGTACTCCTGGGTGTGGCAAAAAGAAAACCAAAAACCTGGAAAGGACTGGAGGGATAATGCAGCTGTGAAGGTGACTGCTTTGGATGTGGTGGACTCCCATTCAATCCCTTTGGTCCCTGTTAGGAGCGATCTCGGAACACAGAGCCAGGAGATAGCCCTGAGCACTGCTGATTTGGCCTTACTTCTTTCCCCACAAAACATAATATGACATGCAAACTGTATTTCCAGATGCAATAGTGTTTGCCTATAGATGGAGATAACTGAAGGGAATTTCCCTTTCCAGCCCAAGTGGCACGTCTTCCAGTCTATTGAACTGGAGTTAACTATCTTATTCATAGCAGTTTAAATGCCAGTAGATGCAATTTTTCTTTTTTTTTTTTTTTTTTTTTTTTTTGGTTTTTGGGCCACACCCTGTGACGCTCAGGGGTTACTCCTGGCTATGCGCTCAGAAGTCGCTCCTGGCTTGGGGGACCATATGGGATGCCGGGGGATCGAACCGCGGTCCGTCCTAGGCTAGCGCAGGTAAGGCAGGCACCTTACCTTTAGCGCCACCGCCCGGCCCCAGATGCAATTTTTCTTAACCACCTCTGTGAGCGGCCAGCTTTCTTTTTCCTCATTTAATAACTTATGTGTAAGGAGACATTACCCAGGACTCAAAATTTACTGGTTTGTTTCCTCTCCCTATTTGTCTACCTCTGCAAGAAAACTTAGATGCATGCATTCGGGAGGCCGGGTTCAATGATGGGAAAAAGAACATGCAGAATAACAGTGACAAACGTCCGAATACCTGCTCAAATATGAAATCATAGAGAGGTTCCCCCCAAATCCTGCTCAATCTTCCCATTAGTGCAATCCTTGTCCCCAAGACTAAAATAAACTATTTCAAGCTAGGAAGTGCAAAAAAAAAAAAAAAAAGTCTTATTTACTCATGCATCCAAGAAAGCAATCAAGAACCCCACAAACAAGAAGACTCGTTCACTCCTTTTCCCACCAACAACCTCCTCAAACCCCTGGCCAGCACGCAGCTCGTCCAGGGCCTTTGGGGAACGAGCACTCAGCCCGACTCCCCTCCACTCTTCCAAGGACACGTGTTCTCGCCAAGTTCCGTTGCAGGAGCTGGAGCTCCTCCCAACCCACCGTTTTTTTTCCCCCAGGCACCGCCCCTCACCCTGCCATAAACCAATAGCATTCTGAGTCGTGACAGGTCCCGCCCCTCCAAGCCCCGCTCTCTCGCTTTTGTTCTCCTCCTCAGCCTGTGCGTTCCCAGCAAACCGAGTGGCAGCCTCTGATTGGTGGACGCCCGACAGCCAATCAGGAGGAGGCACCTCACGTTAGGGGCTCGGGGCTTTAAACGCGCGAGCGGCGGCGCGTGCAGAGGAGGTCGGAGGGGGAGTGGGCGGTGCCCCGGAACTTGGTCGCGCACCGACGCGCTTGCGCGGCCCACGGCCCGCTGCGATTGGTCAGACTTCGGAGTTGCCCCGCCCACCAGCCAATCACCGCCTAGGATTTCTGTCGGGGGTTTCTTTCTTCGCTGGACTTGGCGTCGGACGACAGACGGACCGCTGAGCGCAGCCGGTGTCTGGTCTCCGCGCTCCGCTCCGTCGCCATGAGGCTCCGGAAAGCCGCCCTGCTCGTCCTTCTCCTGGCGCTGGCGCAGCTGCTGGTGGTGGCGGCGAGCGCGCAGGGCCTGGACGAAGGTGAGCAGCTTGGCCTGGAGGGTGGCCGAGCTGGGTCTACCCCCCACCCAGCACTGCGCCCCGTGCAAAAGCTAGCGGAGAGGCCGTGGCCACGGGTTCCCTTGAGCACTGACCCTGACCTCTGACCCTTGACCCCTGACCTCCGACCCCTCGAGCTTGGGCCCTTGCAGGATGACTGCAGTGAGACTCCTATGCAAACTGGCTTTGCCCACGTTTCCCTAGGACCACCAGGCTCACTGCTTCCTGGTCAGATCTACAGGCAAGCAGGAGAGAGGAGAGAGGAGAGACTGGGGGTGTCTTAGGACTCTCAACTGATTTTTTGGAGAAAGGGTCATTATTAGATTCAGGTGGGAGCTCGCTTTTGCACTTTTAAGAACATCTCCTAGGCCTAGGGAGCTGAACTCCATGGTCTGATTTAGGGGAAGGTTTGCCGCCCTTAGGAACCGACTGGACCAGCGTTCCCGGTGTCTTCGTTGCTGCATTTTTTTTTTTTTTTCTTCTTGAAATCAGCCCGTCTTGAGAAATGTGAAATGGTAGAAACAAGCTGGGAACTTGGGGAAGTGCCCAGAGAGGAGACATTACTGGGCCTTGGGGTCCTGGACCCCCTTCGCTTGCTTCGGAGAACTTTGGTTTGCTTCCCTCTTGAGTTTGTTCCAGCATAGATAGCCCCTCATCTACTCTTAGCATGTGAGGTTGGGGTGAACTTTATACTCTTTCAAACATGACTTGTATGCAAGTCAAATTTTTAGCAGTACCCAAAACTAGAAGAGAAGGCACCCACCTGTCTGAGATTGTGGGGGCAGGGGTGTGCTTTTCTGTTCTTCACTGATCCCTGGGCAGAATTCATTCGGGGAGGGAGGCGCTCTGGTCAAGTCTGAAGGTACATTTTGGAACATGGTTAAGTAGAATAGTTGTGCTTGATTTTGATCTAGTGATTTTTGTTTCTGGGAAAAAAGGTGCTTTTTCTTCTTCCTACTTTCCTCTCTCCCTTGGTCCACTTGGCTGTACCCAAGGCTTACTACTCCTGACTCTATGCTCTGATGGAGCATGGAGGTTATGATGTCTTGGATTGAACCTGGATTTGCCATATGCCATAAACCCCTACATTATCTCTTCAGCTGCCTGGAAGTTGGGGGAATACTAGTGTATGTTTGTGGAGATGGGGGTTGAGCACCTTCTGAGTAGCCTGTTCTTTCCCCACTAAGACCTGGGACAGGGCACACTTGGAAGGACATCAGGGGCTTGAGGACATGAATCAATTCAGCAAGCCCTGATGCTTGAGGACCTGGAGGTAGATAGGAGCATCTAGTCTTTAGCCCCTCCTTCCCTTCCAGGAACACCCCCAAGATCTGTTCCAGTGCTTGTCTTTGTCCCTAGTGGTCACTTCCCTCCACTCTAAAGGTCAGCCCTATAGGTTTCCTTTTTTTTTCTCATTTTCTTTCTGCCTCACTTTTTTTTTTGGGGGGGAGCCTTTTTTTGGTTTTTAGGTCACACCCAGCAGCGATCAGGGGTTACTCCTGGCTTTGTGCTCAGAAATGGCTCCTGGCAGGCTCGGGGGACCACATGGGATGCTGGTATTTGAACCACCATCCTTCTGCATGCAAAACAAATGCACCACCTCCATGCTATCTCTCCGGCTCCTCTGCCTCACTTTTTGTGTTTTGTTTTTTTGGGCCACACCTGGTGGCACCAAGGGCTTACGCCTGGCTCTTTGCTCAGAAATCTCTCCTGGCAGGGTCAGTGGAATGCCAGGGATCAAACCCAGGTCTCTCCCCAAGTCTGTCCCCTGGGTCAGCCATGTGCGAGGCAAATGCCCTACGCTGTACTGTCGCTCTGGCCCTCTGCCTCACTTTTATTTTGTTTAATTTTTAGTGTCTGGCTTGAAAACCCAAGGCATTGAGTCTCATCTAAGCTTGCACTTGCTCTGTCTGCATTCCTGCCCCTTCATATTTGAGATTTAGCACAGAGGTGTCTGAGCCACATAATGTGTAGGCCTCCCAGAGCCCCCAAGAACATGATGACTAGATGGAGCTTTACCCCTCCTGGACTGTGGTTTTCCTTAGCTCTAATTAGAAGTAGCTGTACTCCAGGACCAGAGCAGTAATATATAGCAGGGAGGGCACTTGCCTTGCATGCCTCCAATTTGGGTTCGATTCCCCACATACTGTCTCTTGAGCCCTGCCAGGACTGATCCCTGAGCATGTTAGTGAACATTTGAAGACACAGAAATTTACATTAGTATTTAGGCTATATCCAGCTATGCTCAGAGATCATGGGGTTTGGGGACCAATGGGATGTCAGGAATTAAACCCAGGCCAAGCACCTTACCCCCTGTACAATATCATCAGCCCTTGAAAGAAAATTTTTGGCTGGGGCTAAACAGCAAGTACAATGAGTAGGGTGCTTGCTCTGCATGAGACTGAACTGATTTTGATGCCCAACACCCAGTATGGTCTAAATATTGCCAGGTGTGGCCAAAAAAATTAAAAGCGGAGAGATAGCGTGGAGATAGGGCATTTGCCTTGCATGCAAAAGGAAAGTGGTTTGAATCCCAGCATCCCATATGGTCCCCCGAGTTTGCCAGGAGCAATTTCTGAGCATAGAGTCAGGAGTAACCCCTGAGTTTTTGGGTGTGACCCAAAAACAAAAAAAAAAAAGAAAATTCTTGGGAGGCCGAGTGGTAGGGCATTTTCCTTGTACACGGCAGACACCGAATGGGCCCAGGTTCAATCCCCAGCATCCTATATGGTCCCCTGAGGCTGCCAGGAGAAATAACCCTTGAGTATCACCCAGTGTGGCCCAAAAACAAAAAAAGAAAGAAAGAAAGGAAGGAAGGAAGGAAGGAAGGAAGGAAGGAAGGAAGGAAGGAAGGAAGGAAGGAAGGGAGGAAGGAAGGAAGGAAGGGAGCTAGAGCTCGAGGGAGAGAACTTAAAGGTCGGCAGGAGGGGAACCAGGCTCCATCCCTCACACTCTCCTAGGCATGGTTCAAAAATCAAGAAGGGACTGAAGGCCTGAGAGGCAGAGAGGGATTTGAACTTGGACTTTTCCTCAGCCTGCCCCTTCTCTCTTCCAAGCCCTTTCTGTTTGGTTTTTTAGTTTTGTTTTTGGACCAAACCAGCCAGTGCTCAGGGCTTATGCCTGGCTTTGTGCCCAGGAGTCACTTCTGGTAGTGCTTGGGGACCATATTGAGTGCTAGGGATCAAATCTGGGTCAGCTTTGTGCAAGCCAAGTGCTCCACCTGCTTTACTACTGCTCCAGCCCTCAGCCCCTTTGCTGCCAGGTAATTGTGGGAGGGATAGGGGGTGCCTTCCTGGATTCTAGCTAGGAGGAGGGAAGGAAGCCTAGAGTGCAAGGATGGAAGCTAGTCCCAGACAAAGAGGGTCTGGATCAGGGGAGCATGTGTGTTTCCCAGGGACAGGATGTCAGACCTGTGGGTGTTGGTGCTTCAGAGCAGGGATGTGCCAGCCTTGCTCCAGGATTCTAGCCAGGTTGAGTCTTCTCTATTCAGGTGTTTTTCTTCTGTGGCAAGAACTCGACTTCAGGCTGGATTTGTTGTAACAGGCCGTTTGTTGTATGTGCTAGGCACACATGCACTTCCTCCCTAATATTATCCCTCTGCTTCTTTGGGGTGACCTTACCCCGACAGTGACTTAGCTGAAGTTTGAAGGAGACTCCCTTCCTCTTCCCTCTCAGCCCAACCTTCCTCTAAAGAACCCAAAGTGCGGATTGCAGAATGGGGATGAGAACTTTACCCCTGAATGTGGAGCTTGGCTCCCACAGTCCTGCTAGCAGGGCAGCACCTGGAGGGAAGTGAGACCCTTTGGGGAACTGGGGTTGGGTTGCTCAGGCCAGCCCTAAGAGAGGCATCAATTTCTAGGTGGGGGGCCAGGTGGGGTGATATTGGGATGTTGTGGGGCCCAGAACTGTGGATCCCAGTATCATCTGACACTTTGAACCATGAGCCAGCAGCAGTGTCTCATAGACCTGTGCCCCACCTTTCAGGGCATAGCAGGTTTAGGGGTTCAGGGACTCTGAGGAGGGGATCAACCAGTCTCTCACCTCCTGGCATTTCTCCCTCAGACTCTAGTAAAGACAGTGCCCTCGAGGAGGAGGAAGAGGAGGACGAGGAGGATGAGGAGGATGAGGAGGAAGACGATGACTCTGAAGTTAAGGAGGAGAATGGGGTACTGGTTCTCAAGGACGCTAACTTTGACTCTTTTGTGGCTGACAAAGACACAGTGCTGCTGGAGTTCTATGCCCCATGGTAAGGCATGGACCTCTGACTCCCTCCTCAGAGTTTGTCCTCTCTTCTGGCTTAACCCCAGCTCAAATGAGGGTGGATTCATAGGAAGAGTTGCAGCAGTAAAGAGAGTGCCCAGGCTGTGATGGATAACCTTCCTCAGAGCCCCTAATCGGGAAGGACACCTCTCCCGATTGAGCCTGCTATCTATCTTGCTTCTTTTCCTTCTGGGATCACCCCAGAATTACTAGGGGATCACTCTCAATACAGTGCCAGGGTATGTGATGTAAAACCAGGCCATGCACTCTAGCCCTCCATATTTTCCCCCCAATAAAGAGTTATGACTCATGGCCAGAGTGATAGAGAATAGTAGGGAAGGAACGTTCCAGGCACAGGCAAGGATTTGATCTCTCGAACCTCATAATCCCTGGAGCCTGCCAGGAGTGAGCTCTGAATACCGCCAGGTATGACCAAAAACCAAAGATGGGGGAACCTGGCTTAATGGCTCCACCTGCTGGAGTGTGAAGTTCCCCCTTTCTCTGATGCCTTGTTGGGGATCACTTCCTGCTCCATCCCCTGCCCCCTGTTTTTGTCTGCCTTACTGGATTTAATTCCCCTGGGGTACACTTAACCTGTTTCTCCCTGAACCCCATTTCTAGGTGTGGGCACTGCAAACAGTTTGCGCCCGAGTATGAGAAGATTGCCAGTGTCTTGAAGGAGCATGAGCCTCCGGTTCCCGTGGCGAAGATAGATGCCACCACAGAGTCGGGGCTGGCTGGCCGCTTCGATGTGAGTGGCTACCCCACCATCAAGATACTCAAGAAGGGCCAGGCTGTGGACTATGAGGGCTCCAGGACACAGGAAGGTGGGTGGGCAGAGCCCCTCTGTTGCATGAAATGTGTGTGGCCCTGCTGATCAGGGTGGGGTGCTCCCCATTTCTGACTTCATCCTGAGATGGGGAGCAGAGGGGTAGAATGACCTGAGAGGCCTGATGGTCTTATGAAACAGTGGTCTCAGGCTTCTGGCAAGCAACTTGTATTTTTCAGAAAAGCAAGGAGTGTGAGTGTGTGTGTTGGCATGTGCTGTATGTGGGGAATGTGTTGGTGTGTGTTTGGGTATGTGTGTGGGTTGTTGCTATGTTGTGGTATTGTGTTGTATGTGTTGGTGTGGAGAGTGGATGTTAGTATGTGTAGGGAATATGTTATATGTGTTAATGTGGAGGGTGTGTATTGATGTATGGTAGTATGTGTGTGCTTGTGTGTATATGCACTTAGCACAGTTGTTGCTGTGGGGAAAGAGATAGCACAGTGGCGTTTGCCTTGCAAGCAGCCGATCCAGGACCTAAGGTGGTTGGTTCAAATCCCGGTGTCCCATATGGTCCCCCATGCCTGCCAGGAGCTATTTCTGAGCAGATAGCCAGGAGTAACCCCTGAGCACCGCCAGGTGTGGCCCAAAAAACAAAAAACAAAAAATCAAAACAAAACAAGAATTCAATCTGGATCTTCTGTGTGCAAAGCCCGAGCCCCAGCCTACTGGGAGTGTTTTCATATCACCTCATGACATATTATGGGGTGGCAGGCATTATGGATGCCCATATTAGCTGGCCCTGCACTCCTTAATTAACTTCACTTTGTTAACTGACCCTGACCTTACCTGCCCCCCAAACATTATACTGGCCACTCCCACATTAAGCTACCCTGAGCCCTTGAGCACCCAGGGCTATGGGGGACTAGGCTAGAGTTTGAGGGGACCGTGCCCTGCTGGTCACACTTTGTGGGTCTCAATCCTTATATTTCTGGTTTGGTTTGATTTGGGGCCACACTCAGAGGTGCCCTAGGATACTGGTGTTGGGGTTCACACTGGGGCCTATTGCGCTGTCATGACATCATCCCTCTGGGCCATGTGCGGGGGGATTCTGCGATTTGCTGAACTTGTGTCAGGGCTAAGTCTTGCACAGTGTATGGTGGGGCCATGTTCCATGCCTGATACCCAACCCTGAACCAGCCCTTCTTAAACATTCTCAGCCACGGGGTCTGTCTTTATTTTTTTTTTTTATTTTGAGGGAATTCTATACTTGGCAGTGCCATTTGAAGACCTTTAACAGCTGTCAAGGTATCCTGTAGCCACTTAGGGTCTTTGAGCCTTCAGCTGAGGAGCCCTTTGTCCTATCGCAGGGGTCTCCCATCCTGCTCTGGCACAGGAGGGCTGGCCAGCAGGGCCCATGCACATATTCTGTCCTGTTCGACCCCTGCAGAGATCGTGGCCAAAGTGAAGGAGGTAGCCCAGCCCAGCTGGACACCACCACCAGAAGTCACACTCGTTTTGACCACAGACAACTTTGATGAGGTGGTAGATGCTGCCGATATCATCCTTGTGGAGTTCTATGCTCCCTGGTAAGTAGGGGAGCTGTGGGGCCTCCTGTCCCAGGCTCCCTCCCCTGGCCAGCTGATACCTTGATACCTGGCTTGGGTCTGGGAGGAAAAGTACAGAAAAGAGCTGTGGGTCCATTTGGGGGGTGTCTCTGCTCTGGCCTGTCCCTGCATCCTCCTCACACCTTTTGAGGGAGTGTCATCCTTCCAGGAGGCTGTCCACACCAGGGATTTTGGCCTGGTGAGTCCTGGGGGGTACATGAGTGGTTCTGGATCCTGGGCAGTTGCTCTCAGCCAAAGGGCGAAGGTTAGGTGGCCTGATTGGTCAGAGTTTATTTGCCCGAGCACAGCAGGGGCTGCCTTGCTCCTGTCCATCTGACCCAGAGCACGACACCCCCAGCTCGAGTGTGACTGCCTAGGTCTCCACCCTTCCTTTGGTTTGGGAGCAGCCACAGACCCCAGGCCCCACCGAAGCTGGCTCCCCTGCAGGTGTGGACACTGCAAGAAGCTGGCCCCCGAGTACGAGAAGGCAGCCAAGGAGCTAAGCAAGCGTTCGCCCCCCATTCCCCTGGCCAAGGTGGATGCCACTGTGGAGACTGAGCTGGCCAAGAGGTTTGATGTCTCTGGCTACCCCACCCTGAAAATCTTCCGCAAAGGAAAGCCCTTCGATTACAATGGCCCTCGGGAGAAATATGGTAAAGACCCTCCCTTCCCCAGCCCCTGATACCCCCCCCAAGCCCAGACCCCCCCACTCAAGGCCTGTCTGCACCAGGCATTGTGGACTACATGGTGGAGCAGTCAGGGCCGCCGTCCAAGCCACTCACATCCCCGAAGCAGGTTCAAGAATTCCTGAAAGATGGGGACGACGTGCTCATCATTGGGATCTTCAAGGGGGACAGTGACCCTGCCTATGATCGGTACCAGGAGACGGGTGAGGACAGGCCCTAAGTAGGGGTGATTATGGGTAGTCTTGGTGCTCTTCCTTTCAGGGATGGGCTAGTTGGATGGTCTCCCTGCTTCTCCCACCCCATTACTCTAGCTTCTGGAGGCAGTCGGGCATTCTGGGACCAGGGCCCCTTTAGTTCAGGCATTGGTCCTATTCATTGAGGTGGTTTCTTGCCCCCACATTTCCTTCTGTCCAGCCAACAGTCTGCGGGAGGATTACAAATTCCACCACACATTCAGTGGGGATGTGGCCAAGTTCCTGAAGGTATCCCCAGGCAAGTTGGTGATGATGCAGCCTGAAAAGTTCCAGTCCAAGTTTGAGCCCCCGAAGCATGTGATGGACATAAAGGTAAGCTTAGGGAGGTGGACAGTTCCCCTGGTGGGGGTGGTGGGGAGGACTCTTGCATAAATACTTTGCTGCCTCTACCCTGAAAGCTTCATTGTACTCACACCCCAGCTTTTGAGGGGGCATGGAGAGCCTTCATTGAATGAACTGATCTTCATGCAAAGCTTTTGTTTGAGGGATAGATAGTACAGTGGGGAGGGCACTTGTCTTGCTTGCAACAAACCTGGGTTCAATCCCCAGCACCCAATGAGGTCCCCAAGCACCACCAGGAATGATCCTGAGTGCAGAGCCTGGAATAAGCCCTGTGAATCACTGTGGCCCAAACACAAGGAAATTTTAAAGACTTGTTTGCTGGAGAGTTGGGGAGTCAAGAACTCAAGAGCCCAGCAGACAATGTGCGCACAGGAACAGGAGTTAGTTGACTTGTCATCAAGAACAGTCCTTCAGGGTCAGCCATCCTGCTCCCACATCGGCACATGCACACACAAGCACACACACACACACACACACACAGGTGTGCCTGCACAGATACACCCGCACACACATGTCCTTTGTGTGCCTGCTTCATCCCTCCAGAGTCCAGCACCCACTTTTGTGTGGGGCCACACAGAGTCCCCTTTCTTCCCTTGGTCGAGGTGTCTCCCAGCAGAGCATAGACCAGCCAGTAGCCCTTTCCACTGATTCCACACCAGCTGGACTCAAGAAGTTCTTTCAGGGGCCGGGTGGTGGCGCTGGAGGTAAGGTGCCTGCCTTGCCTGCGCTAGCCTAGGACGGACCGCGGTTCGATCCCCCGGCGTCCCATATGGTCCCCCAAGAAGCCAGGAGCAACTTCTGAGCGCATAGCCAGGAGTAACCCCTGAGCGTCACAGGGTGTGGCCCAAAAACCAAAAAAAAAAAAAAAAAAAAAAAAGTTCTTTCAGAGCTATGAGAAGACTAGAGGGACTTCTTGGGGTGTGTGTGGATGAGGACCACTGAGCACTTCCTTCTTGGCAGGGCTCCACGGAGGGCACAGCCATCCAGGAGTTCATGCTTCGACATACACTCCCCCTCGTGGGCCACCGGAAGCCCAGCAATGAGGCCAAGCGCTATGCACGGCGCCCCCTGGTGGTCGTGTACTACAGCGTAGACTTCAGCTTCGACTACCGTGCAGGTGAGGCATTGAATTTGGGGATTTAGAGGGTAATTAAGTGGGCCCCTCCTCCCACCTGTCCCCAGTCCAAATGCTGGTCATCAGTGAGGCACTTCGACCTGGCCCTCTTGGAAAAGGGGGGACAGGCTTCTAGAACTTTATAACACCACCCAGCCCAGCTCACTGCCCCCACCCCTTGCAGCCACCCAGTTCTGGCGAAGCAAGGTGCTAGTGGTGGCCAAGGACTTCCCAGAATATGCCTTCGCCGTGGCCGATGAGGACGACTTTGCCTCTGAGGTGAAGGACCTGGGACTGAGTGAGAGTGGGGAGGATGTGAATGCTGCCATCCTAGCAGACGGTGGCCGACGCTTCGCCATGGAGCCCACCGACTTTGACTCAGATGCACTGCGTGACTTTGTCATGGACTTTCAGAAGGGTGAGTGACTGGCCTGACGGGTCCAGTGCTGGGGACAAATGCCACAACCTGACATCCTGCTGACCCTCTCCTTTCCCAAAACAAAGCAAAGCACAGGAGTCTTAGAAATCCGGGGAACCTGGACCAGAGCTGTCAGCTACCCTCCTAGAGAGCCTGGATACCAACTCAGCCAGCAAGGGGGGATCAGGAACTCGGGGCTCGAAAGCCTCTCCGGCAGCATTGCTCCTAAAGGAGTTGGAAGAATGGAAAGGTCTCGCTGCAGTGTAAGAGAGCACACATAGACACAGCGGAGATTCTGTTGAGGCAATCCCAACTTTACTGAGGCAAAAGCTTGGTTTATATAAATCAAGGGATGGTGGGGAATAGGTCACATTCTATGCCTGTTAGCCTGCTTTACATCAGTCTTCTGACAGCCCACATCCTGTCTCCTGGTAAGTGCATGGGGATGAAGGGCAGCCATTACAGGCACTTCCCCTTACAAGCTTGGACAGTGGGTCTAAATGGGTGCACAGCAGACCAGAGAGAACAAAGAGCCCCAGAAGAGCCATCTTACAGTGGGGAGGGCGCTGGCCTTCATGTGTATGATTCTAGTTCAATCCCATATGTTCCCTGAGCACTGCCAGTTGTGAGCCCCTTTCCTCCAAAAAAAGCAAAGAAGAAATTCAGAAAACTTGGATTGGAAAGATAGTACGGGCCCAGAGAGATAGCACAATGGTGTTTGCCTTGCAAGCAGCCGATCCAGGACCTAAGGTGGTTGGTTCAAATCTCAGTGTCCCATATGGTCCCCTGTGCCTGCCAGGAGCTATTTCTTTTCTTTTTTTTGCACAGGAGCTATTTCTTTTCTTTTTTTTGTTTTTGTTTTTGGGCCACACCTGGTGGTGCTCAGGGGTTACTCCTGGCTGTCTGCTCAGAAATAGCTCCTGGCAGGCACGGGGAACCATATGGGACACCGGGATTCAAACCAACCACCTTTGGTCCTGGATCGGCTGCTTGCAAAGCAAACACCGCTGTGCTATCTCTCCGGGCCCAGGAGCTATTTCTGAGCAGACAGCCAGGAGTAACCCCTGAGCACCGCTGGGTGTGGTCCAAAAACAAAACATAAAAAACAAACAAAAAAAAAGATAGTACAGTGGGTAAGGTGCTTGACTTGTTCGCAAATGATCTGGATTTGATCCTCAGCATCCCATATGGGCTTTTACCAAAAGGCTTCTGATTGCAAAGCCAGGAGTAAGCTCTGAGCACTACCAGATATGGCCAAGGAAAAAAAAATTGGGAACTCTTCATTCAGAAACATTTGAAGGTGACCAGAGCAATAGTACAGCAGGGAGGACACTTGACTTGCATGTGCTCGATCCCCAACGTCAACTTCAATCCCCAACATCCCCATAGTTCCCTAGTCACCAGCAGAAATGATTCCTGAGTGTAGTGCCATGAATAACCCCTGAACATTTTCGAGTATGACCCAAAAATTAAAAACCACACCAAAGGGGCCGGAGTGGTGGTGCGGAGCGGTAAGACTTCTGCCTTGTCGGCTAGCCTAGGACAGACTGCAGTTCAATCCCCTGGAGTCCTAGGTGTCTGTAGAAACATACTTTGAGGCTTCAAAGTCTCAAGTCTCGTGGTCCTTTTTTTGTAAATTTTATTTAAAGAAAGTGTGTCACATAGTTGATATAACTAATCATAATACATTTGTTTTAGGATGACAAAGTGAAGTTATTAAAGAATAGAAAATAGGGGGCCGGGCTGTGGCGCTAGAGGTAAGGTGCCTGCCTTGCCTGCGCTAGCCTTGGATGGACAGCGGTTCGATCCCCCGGTTTCCCATATGGTCCCCAAGCCAGGAGCAACTTCTGAGCACATAGCCAGGAGTAACCCCTGAGCGTCACCGGGTGTGGCCCAAAAACCAAAAAAAAAAAAAAAAAAAAAAATAGAAAATAGGGTGCCGGAAAGATAGCACAGCGGCGTTTGCCTTGCAAGCAGCCGATCCAGGACCTAAGGTGGTTGGTTCGAATCCCAGCATCCCATATGGTCCCCCGTGCCTGCCAGGAGCTATTTCTGAGCAGATAGCAAGAAGTAACCCCTGAGCACCACCAGGTGTGGCCCAAAAACCAAAAAAAAGAAAATAGAAAATCTGAAAATCATGGTTCTTGGTTACTGAGCCCAGTGCTCTATTGGCTCAGGGTCAGCCCAGCTCTCTCCCACAAACTTGTCTGCATGAGTGACCCCATACTTGGTCCCCTTCTGACCTCAAGAGACTGGGAAAGGGGCAGCTTCTGCCAACCAGGCCCTGACCCACACTTGCAACTCCTGGTCTTCTGCAGGAAAGCTGAAGCCTGTCATCAAGTCCCAGCCTGTGCCCAAGGCCAACAAGGGGCCAGTGAAGGTGGTGGTGGGTAAGACCTTTGACTCCATCGTCCTGGATCCCAAGAAGGACGTGCTCATCGAGTTCTATGCGCCATGGTGCGGCCACTGCAAGCAGCTAGAGCCCGTGTACACTGACCTGGGCAAGAAGTTCAAGGGCCACAAGGGGCTGGTCATCGCCAAGATGGACGCCACCGCCAATGACATCACCAGCGATCAGTACAAGATCGATGGCTTCCCCACTATCTACTTCGCCCCTCGTGGGGACAAAAAGAACCCAGTGAAATTCGAGGGTGGGGACCGCAACCTGGAGCAGTTGAGCAAGTTTATCGAGGAACACATCACAGAGCCCAGTGGGGCCCGGGACGAGCTGTGAGGGGACACCAGGCTCCATCGGGTCTTTGTGCGTCATTATTTTTATACGCTGGTGTCTCCGCTCGGGCTCTGAAAACAAAAGCTCTCAATGACTCAATATGCTGATTTTTACAAAGCATCTATTTTTTTCATTATTTGGGGTTTGATTTTTTTTTTTTAACCTTTCAATTTCTTTAATATATTTCCTCAAAGCAGACAAGTTGTGAATCACCTTTGTTGTAAATGGTTTTTTTCCTCTTTTTTTTTTTAATTTAAAATTAAAAAATACTTGGGCCAAACTATGTTGCCTTTGGCGCTTTCTCACCTGTGTGCTTAGAGTGATCTGGGAGAGCAAGGTCCGCCCAGACTCCAAATATGGCTCCTGGCACCTCTTATCCCAGCCAGCACACCAAGCCAGGGAGCTTTGCCAAGGTCACCCGCTCAGCCAGCCAGATCGGGTTCCTCATAGCACCCATGTTTCTGAGGAGGATGGAGGATGGAGGAATGGCATGTTTGGGGGTATGAGGGAGGCTATAAAGGGCCCATAACTGCTGGACCCTTGGTTGGAATGAGGAGGAAGAACCTCCAAAACATCTAGATTCAGCCTCCCTCATCCTTCCTGTACCCCTGTACAAAGTGGGTGTGCACTTCAGTGTCCTACAGCTCTTCCCTTTAGAATCCTAGACCCTTAACGCAGCTAGTGAATTAAATCTCCCTAGTTGTTTCCAAAGGCCTTTCTACAAAGAGTCTGATGGAAGCATCTCACTGGGGTCCTGGTCTGAGTCTGCTCTCTGCGGGTGTGGCTTTGAATTGGTCAGGTCATCTCCCACCCCTCCTTCCCTCTGCATCATGGAGAATGAAGGGCTCTGAGCTGCTCTGAGCCTCAGAGAGGCTATGTCTGTCTGTCCATCCTGTTCAGTTTAAGGTTAAAGACTGCAGGGGGACTAGAGCAATAGTACAGTAGAAATAGAGAATGGGGAAGGTACTTGCTTTGCACATGAGCAAACAAGGTTCTATTCCTGACCCCCCATAGAGCCCCCCAAGCACTGCTAGGAGTGATCCCTGAGTGCAGAACCAGGAATAACTCCTGGGCAACCCCGAGTGCAGCCCCAAAACAACAGAGAAGAAAATGTTTTTATTTTTTTTCCAGGGAAGGAGATTGCCCTGTCCTAGGCTCAGTTTTCCATGGTTCAGTAATGCACCCAGTTCCTTTGACAGCAAGTTCCTTTGCCCTAAACTTTGGGGGTTACCAAACTGAAACTTGATTTCACACATTCCTCCAGAGGAATGTGGAGGAGCCCGTACAGACTTTGGAATTCTTATATATATGGGAATCTTCACAGCTTTGGCAGGCAGGGAGGGGGCAGAGGATGTACTAGAAATGTAGGTGACAGGGCATGGGGATGACTGTGAAAGGAACTCTTTAAGAGTGGGTGTCTGGAGGGGACAGAGAATACTATGTGGAATGCACCTTCTCTGAGACCAATCTGGGATCAATCCCCCACACCATACAGGATGTGGCCTACACCCCACCACTCCAGAATTAAGACACCAGAGCCACATGAGGGGCAAGTCATTGTAGCAGGTTGCAGGGTGGGTGAGGATCAGGCTACCTGTAGAGACATCAGAGAGTACTAGGAAGGTTCTGGAGGGAATCAGGAACTGGGGTGGAAATTTCTCGAGAAACTACCTGATGATTGACAGAAACGTTCACAGCGCCATCTTGTGGCACTTCGATGAAAGTGACATGTTTAGCGGAGATCTCCAGGTCCTTGGTTTTCTCTTAGTGATTAGAACGATCTTGCAAGCAGCCTCAGGTGTTGGAAATACTGAAGAACTGGAAGGGTGCTTGCCTTGCAAGTGTGTTTGATCCCCGTCACTCCATAGGGTCCCCCAAGCCTCAGGTGTTGGAAATACCGAAGAATTGGAAGGGTGCTTGCCTTGCAAGTGTGTTTGATCCCCGTCACTCCATAGGGTCCCCCAAGCACTGCCAAGAGAGGTCCCTAAGTGCAGATTCAGAACTCACACCAGAGTGGTGTTGGTGGAATGTGAAATGGTAAAGTTAATTGCTTTATACCTATAATTATGTAGGTTTAGTTTACTAATGGAATTAGCTTCAGGATTGACCTAAGGCTAGGGTTGGGATTAAATCTGTGGAATGTTTGGGTGTCAGCTTTTTCTGTGTTCATACTTCAAAATAGGGGCCCGGAGAGATAGCATAGCGGCATTTGCCTTGCAAGCAGCCGATCCAGGACCAAAGGTGGTTGGTTCGAGTCCCGGTGTCCCATATGGTCCCCCGTGCCTGCCAGGAGCTATTTCTGAGCAGACAGCCAGGAGTAACCCCTGAGCAACGCCGCGTGTAGCCCAAAAACAAAACAAACAAACATACTTCAAAATAATGTTGAGATTAGAGAATCTTAAAATTTAGGGGAACTGTCAGGTTTGTGCATCAGTCCAGTCAGGATTATTACGGGAGAGGATATGATAAGGATTATGTCTAGGGTTAGAGGCAGGTAATGTGTAGGATTTAGGTGTTAAGTGTTGTTGTGGGTTTTTGTTTTGTTTTCTTTTTTTTTTAAGTTCTTGGTTTTTGGGTCACACACGGCAGCGCTCAGGGGTTACTCCTGGCTCTACACTCAGAAATTGCTCCTGGCAGGCTCGGGGGACCATGTGGGATGGCAGAATTCTAACCACCGTCCTTCTGCATGCAAGGCAAACTCCCTACCTCCATGTTATCCCTCTGTATTGTTGTGTTCACAGATCAAAAGTCAAATGGTATGTTGGGCCCTTTGTTAAATTAGGCCTAGTGGATTGCTTGATGCCTATAATTAGTTAGCATTATTTTGTTGATAGGATTAGATTTAGGATTAATTTTAAATTAGGATTAGGTCTGTGGAGGCTATCGTGTTAGATATTTCCTGGTTCACACTTACTAGTAATGAGGCCAGAGCAAGGGGCACAGCAGGGTTTGCCTTGCATGCAGCTGACCTGGTTTGGATCCCCAGCATCCCGAATGGTCCCCCCCAGCAACCAGGAGTGATTACTGAGCCGAGAGCCATGAATAACACAGGAGTGCCACTTATGTGGCCCCAAACCAAACAAAGAAAAAAACTGTAAGATTAGGGAAGGAGGTGGGGCAGAACAATAGCACAGAGGGTAGGGTGTTTTTCTTGTACACAGCTGACACAAGTTTGATCTCCTGCACACCTATGGTCTCCAGAGCCTGCCAGCAGAGAAGGTAACAGGGCCAGAGCCATAGCACAGCAGGTAGAGCAGGTAGGGTGCTTGCCTTGCATATGATTTGCATGGATTTGCTCCTTGTATCAGCATCCGATATGGTCCCCAGAGCCCACTAGGAGAGATTCCTGAGTGCAGAGTCAGGAATAACTCCTAAGCATGGTCAATGCAGCCCAAAACATGGATGAAAGGAAGGAAGGAAGGAAAGAAGAGAGGGAGGGAGGGAGGGAGGGAGGGAGGGAAGGAAACGAAGGCCTGTAGAGAAGTGTTTTTTTTTTGGGGGGGGGGTCATACCCGGCAGTGCTCAAGGGTTACTCCTGGTTCTATGCTCAGAAATCATCCCTGGCAGGCACGGGGGACCATATGGGATGCTGGGCCACTGTCCTGCATGAAAGGCAAATGCCTTACCTCCATGCTATCTCTCCAGTCTCCAGAAGTGTTTTTCTTTATTCTAGCTAGGGTAAGAGATTTCCCTGTTTTAGGTTCATTCTCCGTGATTCATTAATGTTCCTCCCAGAAGACCTAAAAATTAAGTTCTCAGGGCCAGAGAGATAGCACAGCACAACAGTAGGGTGTTTACCTCGCATACAGCCGACCCAGCATGGACAGTGGTACGATTTCTGGCATCCCATATGGTCCCCTGAACCTGTCAGGAGCAATTTCTGAACACAGAGCCAGGAATAACCCTTGAACACCCACCGGGTGTGACCCCAAAATAAATTGCATTCTGATAGTTCCCACACTGAGGGAAGTGAATACAGTGGACACTCGTGGAATGATCTCACAGGTAAAAGCAGGGAATAAGCAGCATCCAGACAGAGTAGCCCTTCTGGGGAGTCTGAGGGGTCCAGGAGACCTGGACACCAGCTGTAGTGATGCTGTGGGGAGCCTGATACCTTCATGCTACCATAAATTACAGTGGTGCCAAAATCAAAGTTGAAATGAGTTTTTGAGAAAATGGAGAATTCTAGCCTGGTCCTGGAATGTGAGGCTGTTAACACAGATTTCTGGATTCCTGGCAGAGAACAGGACAACCCTAAACCTGATTGTAAGAATGGCTGCTGGGGGCCGGAGAGATAGCATGGAGGTAAGGCGTTTGCCTTTCATTCAGAAGGTCATCGGTTCGAATCCCGGCGTCCCATCTGGTCCCCCGTGCCTGCCAGTAGCAATTTCTGAGCATGGAGTCAGGAATAACCCCTGAGCACTGCCTGGTGTGACCCAAAAACCAAAAAAAAAAAAAAAAAAAAAAAAAAGAATGGCTGCTGGCCAAACTAAGGCTTCTAGCCACAGCCACAACCACAGTTGATGGTGCAACCAGACCATCAAATCTTTTGTTATATCAGACCCAAGGACCAGCAACCATTGTTCCTTTACTCTGGACAGTTTCCCGTGGCTAATTTGGGCCAAATACAGAGCCAGGGAAAAGAGTCAACTCAGCTGGACTCAGGTGCCCCATGCCTCCTTTGCAGGGAGACTATGAGTTGGGTGTGACCACGCCGAGCCCCAGGGAGTCTCACCTGTCATTTGGGCCTCCACCTTGTCCACAAGCTCTAACCTAGTTGGCTACCAGACTTCAGCCCCTCAAGTGTCCTGTGGCTGTGACTAATCAGGGTCTGACACATCTCTCCCCTATTGTTGATATCCCCTTCCCTGCACCTCACCACCAGGAGAGCCCTTCAAGAAAGTCTGCTGTGCCCGAAAACTTTCATAGTGAGGAGTGAGGCTGGGGTCTCAGGCTGGCACCTTCTGCCACCCCCCCCCCAGCCCAGCTGTGCAAGGTTCTTGGGGTTCTATGCTCAGGGGTTGCTCACTTCCAGTGTTGCTCAGGGACCATGCAGTGATGAGGCTTGTTCTCTTTTAGGGGGTGGCCCCAGGGCTAATCCAGGGCTGTTCCCCTGGTGCTTGGAGAACTATGCTACTCAGTGTCAGGCTCACCCCTCACCTCTCTACCTTTTTGGAGGAGGAGTCTCCCCAGTGGTGTTTCAGTGGCATGTCACTCTCAGTGGGACTTGGCTACCCAGGCCATAGGCTCAAGGGCTCAGCACTAGGATCCAAAGGAGGGACTGTGGAGCCTTACAGAGTGGGAACCAACAGTACCTTCCAGGGATACTTAGGGAGCTTCCAGAGGGGTCTGCCCTGGCAATTTTCAGGGTCTGTGTAATGCCACAGATCGAACCTCGTTTTGGATGTGTTCAAGGCATGCACCTTTGTAATTGCCTCCGCTCCTGCCCTTTACTGGGAGAGAATTCCGGCCAGCAGCTTTCTCTCAACCAGGACAGAAGGCAGAAGGCAACTACAGATAATTCGCGAGTGTTAAGCTCTTGTGAACACCTAAAAAATTAATCTGTAGAAGTTAGTAAAACGCTCAGGGTGACGTGTGTGCCAGTCGAGAGATTTATTGAGGGGAGAGCAGGGTTTTTATGCCCTGCTCCAGTGGGAGGAGTAGTAACATAGGATTGAAACATAAACCAATCAGATTTGTACAAGTACAACAATTTTAACCAATGGGAGCATAAACACATTTTGATGGCGGGAAAGATAAAGAGGAACCTGGCAGGATGGGGGGAGGGGAAGCAAATTCTTTTTTTTTTTTTTTTTTTGGGTTTTTGGGCCACACCCGTTTGACGCTCAGGGGTTACTCCTGGCTATGTGCTCAGAAATCGCCCCTGGCTTGGGGGGACCATATGGGACGCCGGGGGATCGAACCACGGTCCTTCCTTGGCTAGCGCTTGCAAGGCAGACACTACCTCCAGCGCCACCTACCCGGCCCTGGAAGCAAATTCTTAAACAAATAGCTAATTGATATTTACGCAAATACAATTATTTGTTTAGCCTATTTTCCATTTAGATCTATCTTTTGTGCAAGCAATAAGGATCACAATATAAACTTTACAGAAACATATCTATAACTATATGCTTGAGAGCAGACACAAAAACAGGTTCCATGGAAGGGTTAAGGAATCTGGTTAAGCCAGATTCTGTGTGCTGAGCTAAATTTATTTGCAGAGTTTTCTGTTGGCTCGGGGCTATGCAAACTTTATGGCTATCAGGCAGGCGGTGGAAAATTCATCCAGAATTTCATTGAATCATGTGGGGTGCGTGGTCACCCACACACCTTGCCCTGGTACTATCTCCTTGACCCCTTTTCTGGTTTTGGAGGTGGAGGTTGGGTCACACATTATGCTCAAGACTCACACAATGCTCAAGACTCGACCCATGCACTGTTCGGGGGGGCTATATGTGTTGCTAGTGTTAAGTCAGTGCCTTATCCCCTGCCCACTAAGGTCCACTTTAAAGCTACTTGGATCTCTCTTTTTGTTGTTTTTGTTGTTGTTGTTGTTTTTGTTTTTGGGTCACACCCGAAGGCACTCAGTCAGGGGTTACTCCTGGCTCTGTGCTCAGAAATCACTCCTGGCAGGCTTGGGGGACCATATGGGATGCCCGGGAACTGGGGTTTTGGGTCACACCCGGCAGCGCTCAGGGGTTACTCCTGGCTCTACGCTCAGAAATCACTTTTGGCAGGCTCGGGGGACCATATGAGATGCCAGGATTTGAACCACTGACCTTTCTGCATGCAAAGCAAACACTTTACTTCCATGCTATCTCTCCGGTCCCACAGTGTCTGTTTTTGTTTTTTAACATTTTTTTTTACTTTATTTAACAGTTCTTTTGAGGGAGTAGACTCCTCAGAAGTAGAAGTAGGGGGTGCCATAGAGATAGTATAGTGAGTAACTTGCCTTGCACATAGCAGACCTGTGTTCCTCTCTGGTACCCAATGTAGTCCTTGAGCTCTCCAGGAGTGATCCCTGAACACAGTCAGCTGTGGCCCCCAAATGAAACACAACAAAAAATTAATAATAAGTTAATCATTTACATCAGTTTCTCCCTCTATATAGCCACCTCCTTAATAATCTATTCTAGAACTTTGTTGGAACAAAACCAAAGTGAGAGTTTAGGGTGTTTACAAGCAGGTGAATAAACTCTTACGAAAAGTAAAATTCAATAGATGGGGCTGGAGAGATAGCACAACAGTAGGGCATTTGCCTTGCATGTAACCGATTTAGGACAGGTGGTGGTTTAAATCCTGGCATCCCATATGGTCCCCTGTGCCTGCCAGAGGTGATTTCTGAGTGCAGAGCCAGGAGTAACCCCTGAGCCTTGCCGGGTGTGACTCAAAACATAAAAAAAAAAAAATTACTGAGGCAAAAGTAAATTGATAGTTATACTTTAATACTTTAATATATATATTTGTATCCAGATTCAAGTTTGCCGGCTAGTCAGATGTTAGGGAGTCATCTCAAAATAAACATAAGGTCTATGTACAACATGCCATAAAGAGAATTCCTGGGTTTACCTGGATCTTTTTATTCTACACCTGACTAGTCTTTTGCGACTTCCGAGGACCCTGGCCCGCAGGGTGGATGAGGGTCACGAAGTTATTCGTGAGTCACGAAGAGGAGTCGACCTGGAAAATAAACGAGGGCTGAGAAAATAGATGGACTCAAGACGAAAATCCAATCAAGAGTCCCAAGTTTATTGAAAGGGGGGCTAGTTTTTATAGCAAGCATGAGAACGTTTTCAGACAAAAGAGGGGAAGGGGTGGTTCAGTACTTTTCCACCATAACATTCCCATACATCACATATTTTCAGGGGGGTTATTAGTGAGTTATACATTTACTAGCAGTGATCCTACTTTTACTATACTTCTACTATAAGTGATCCTGTTATACATTAACTATAAGTGATTCTGGGATGCTCTGTTCTGTTAACAATGCTACAGATCTAATCTCAACTTGTAGCCTTTACATAGCATGTTTGTTCTTTATCCATTTACCTCTGGTAAAAGCTTTTTTATGGTCAGCTTTTTCTTTTTAGGTTCATGGGGGAAGCACCACCAGTAACCTGTCACATACACAGACATTTTGGTCTTCTCAGAGACTCCATATTGCTCTCTAGTTAAAGGGCCTCCAACAGTCTTTTGCAAAGTTATCTTCTTTGGACATTTAACATTTGTACATATATTAAAATTAAGTAACATTTTTTTTGTTTTTGGGCCACACCCAATGACACTTAGGGGTTACTCCTGGCTCTGTGCTCAGAAATCGCCCCTGGCTCGGGGGACCATATGGGATGCTGGAGATCGAACCCAGGTCCGTCCTGGGTCAGCTGCTGCAAGGCAAATAATGCCTTACTGCTGTGCAAGTTATATGTTTTAATTATATGATTTTTATTTATTATATGAACTTCACTGTAGAAGTTTGAAAGTTGATATCCATTGGTGGTATGAATGTTGCACTGGTGAAAGGGGTGTCTGTTTATGACTGAAACCCAACTACAATCATGTTTGTAATTATGGTGCTTAAATGAAAATTTATATTAAAAATAAAAAAAGAAAGTTGAAACAGCTAATATTACTGCAGTGTTTATATCATTTGCATCACTGGTGTAATAGCTGGACTTGCAGAAAATAGTTGTAATTGTCCCATAACTCTACTTCCTTGGAGCTTGGGAGCATGGAGTTTGGTTTAGGGAACTTTATGAATACAAAAAAAAAAAAAAAAAAAAGACCAACCAAATCAAATATATGATAAGGATCAATGGTTGGAAAAGATAATGCTTGTTCTAAGAGATCAAGTAGGATGAGTAGTATTTTTATTCTTCCCACAGTGGGTAGAGGGAGACACTCTTGTGCTTAAGGATGGCTCTGTGCTCATGAATCACTCTGTAGGGTTCAGAGGGTCACACATTGTGCCTGGGATAAAACTCAGATGAGCTGCTTGTAAGGCAAGGGTCCCTTTTCCACTTTTTTTTTTTTTGGAACAAAATTTTAGTTTAATTTCTGCATTTGAAAGTCATTTATAAAAATAGGAACCGAAATTATAATACAGAGTAGGGCCTTGCACATAGCTGACCAGAGTAGGATCTTTGGCATCCCATAGGGTCCCCCGCACCCCACCAGCCAGTCAGAGACAGAAGTAACCTGCCTAGGTCCTGAGTCAGAGACAGGAATAACTCTTGAGCATTATCAGCTGTGGTCTCAAAAAAACAAAAATAAAAAAGGAAAAAGAGATCTTGCTTTTCTGTGCAAGGCAATTTGCGTTCAAGACTTGCAGGCCCAGAACTTAGCATTCCAAAGAGGTCTCTCTCCTGTTCCATGAAAAAGCCAAAACAATGAGACACCGGGTGTGAAAGTTTTGTTTTGTTGGTGTTCCAGCATTTAAAACAGAAAAAAGTTAAATTGCTTGTAGATGGATATAGTAAAATGAGAAAGGCATTGGTTCTTAAATAAATGTGACCTGGACACTAAAGAATTCAGGGCACGTACCCTCCTGGAATCACCTTAAAACTATCAGGCTGTAAGGAATGGTCCTCACAATTATAATTCTGAATTTTCCTGAAAATTATTATTCTCAAAAAATTCAGAATAATATGACTCTCGAAAGAAAAGACTTGGGGACTGTAAAATAAGGCAGGTGGCCAGACAATAGGGCATGATACCAAATCAAAGTTGACTTTTAGATAATAACTAAGGCGTTATTTAAAATAAGTGGACCCTAAGTATTGCTTGGTATAACTTATTACAGCAAACATCACCGTTTCTTGTGACTTTTTGCACAAATTACCTTAGCTGGAAGCTGTCGTGCATGATTCATTATCTGGTGATACGGATACTGAAGCTGATCTTCACTGATATGGGGCGGGGGGGGGGGGGCTGGTATTATTTTTCTTTTAAACCTTCTGAGCAGCAAAAGGCTAGTCAAGTGAAGCAGTGGGGAGTGGAGAAGAACAAAGAAATCTGTAACTGGCTGTGATCAATTAATTGTAAACACCACTGCACTCGGACCAGCCAAGAAGCCCTGTATCTTATTGCTTATATAAGACACTAAGGATTTATCTTCTTTACAGTTATGGGTGACTTTTTTTTATTTTGGTGGGGGGGAGTGTTTTTCCTTTGCTATAAAATATGATTTTTAAATACAATTCCTACACTTATAAAAAAACACAAACAGAAACACGTTTAAAATGTTATAAAACAAATAAGAACTCCCTCTTGGAGATCCCTGCTCGTTGCATTGTGGAGATTGCATGCATAAGTAAGCATCCCCCACCGTGTACAGCCTCTGTTGTGACTTGAGCCTTTCTTACTTGTAAAAAAATTTAAATTTTTCTGGCTTTTGGATCGCAAACCGGTGACACTCAGGATTAATTTCTCCTGGCAGGCTCGGCACATATGGGGGATGCCGGGGATCGAACCCGGGGAGGCCACATGTAAGGCAAATGCCATCTCCGTGATGCTATCACTCCACCACCCCCATCGCACCCCTCCCACCAACCCAAGCATTTATTTTCTTTTTAGGCTCTCTATTCCCTCTGTGTATTCATATATAGTAATATAATACATATATACATATATATATTATATTATAGTATACTCTCTTGCACAGTAATTCACTCATGTGTGTGTCACCATGTTATAAAGGATCCATTTCCCCCCCCCCCCCCTGTAGGGGTATCTTGGTTGCTTTCTATAGTTTGTGCAACTATGGATAAAACAGTCCATACCCACATATACGAGTTAGGGGAGGGGCCGGGGTAGGTGGCGCTGGAGGTAAGGTGCCTGCCTTGCCTGCGCTAGCCTAAGGACGGACCGCGGTTCGATCCCCCGGCGTCCCATATGGTCCCCCAAGCCAGGAGCGACTTCTGAGGCGCATAGCCGAGGAGTAACCCCTGAGCGTCACAGGGTGTGGCCCAAAAACCAAAAAAAAAAAAAAGAAGTTATGGGGAGAGCAAATAAATTTATTCACTTATAAGGTAAGACTTGTGTTTGTGGACTCACATAGGGAGGCCCCCTTTCTTGGGTTAAAAAAGCACTTTACTGGGGGGTAGGGAGAGATAGCATGAAGGTAAGGCGGATAGCATGAAGGTAAGGCCTTTGGCCTTTCATGCAGAGGTCATCGGTTGCAATCCCCCGGCGCCCCATATGTCCCCCGAGCTCTGCCAGGAGCAATTTCTGAGCCTGGAGCCAGACATTTAACCCCTGAGCACAGCCGGGGTGTGACCCACAAAAAAAAAAAAAAAAAAAAAAAAAAAAGGACTTACCTCCCTTGGAAAGCAGTCAGGTTACTTATATGCAATAACAACAGTAGCATCATGCATAAGACCATCCTATAAGTGGAAACGTGAAACAATACAGTACCAAGTTATTAAATAGAAAATAACTGAACATTTTGCAGCTAGAAAATGTTCTTTTTTTGGGGGCCACACCCAGCAGTGCTCAGGGGTTACTCCTGGCTGTCTGCTCAGAAATAGCTCCTGGCAGGCACGGGGGACCATATGGGACACTGGGATTCGAACCAAACCACCTTTGGTCCTGGATCGGCTGCTTGCAAGGCAAACACCGCTGTGTTATCTCTCCGGGCCCTAGAAAATGTTCTTAATTTTGTTGATTGTAGTAGCATTGGTTTATGACATTATATACATCTCAAGTGTAGGCAGACTTATTAATATCTATATTATACTGACACACCCTGTCCTGCATAACGCAGTATGTACCACGGGGGGCGGGTGTTGTGTGGGGGTGTCACTCGTAAGCACAGTGTCAGGAATAGCCCTTGAATACCATCAGGTGTGTTTCCCCAGATAATAAATGAAAACATGAATTTTCCTGTCACCCAATCGCCTCATTTTCTCTGTGCTTTTGCTTTTTTCATAGTGAAATCTAACTTGCTCTGATGTAGTATCTAGCCATATATTGCTTTTGAATATTTTTTTTTCTTTTTTTTTTTTTTTTGTGGGGGCACATTGTGACACTCAGGTAAGGTTATTCCTAGCTATGTGCGATTCTGTGTGCTCAGAAATCGCTCCTGGCTTGAAGGACGATATAGGATGCCAGGGATCAAACCCAGGGCTGCCCTGTCTCAGCTGCGTGCAAGGCAAATGGCCTACTGCTGTACTATCACTCTGGCCCCTTGCCTTTGATTTTCCAATCAAGATAACATCATATATATATATATATTTCAGTAAGCATGTAGAAATTAATAATAGATTATTATAATAGATTATAGAAAATACTAGAGGGGCAGGAAACTAGTACAGTAAGTAGAACATTTGCCTTGCATTTGGCTGAGCCAGGTTTGATCCCATATGGTTCTTGAGCACTCTCTGGAGTAATTCCTGAGCATAGACCAGGCATAATTCCTGAGCACCGCTGAGTATGTATATTTAGATTAGTTATAAAAAGCTTATCTGTCGGGCCGGAGAGATAGCACAGTGGCATTTGCCTTGCAAGCAGCCGATCCAGGACCAAAGGTGGTTGGTTCGAATCCCGGTGTCCCATATGGTCCCCCGTGCCTGCCAGGAGCTATTTCTGAGCAGACAGCCAGGAGAAAGCCCTGAGCACCGCCGGGTGTGGCCCAAAAACCAAAAAAAAAAAAAAAAAACGCTTATCTGTCAATGTTTAGGGGTCACTCCTGACAGTGACCTCCTGTTCTCCCTTATGTTTTCCTTTTTTTGCCTGCCCAAGACCCTATCCAGGATTCTCTTACTTTTGGCAGTAACCCCCTTAGGTGCCTCAGGCCATACCTGTGTCCCCCACTATCTTGTTTTGGGTGTCCTTCATCATTTTGAAGATTGTTGATGGAGAATTTTGGAGAGGACCCTTAATTGGGATTTCAGAAGTGTGCTCGTGAGTGGGTCACAACTCTGGGTTTGGTGGGGCTACTCCAATCTGAAGTGTGAATCTCATCTTATTGTTACGAAAGCATGGTGGTTAGTTAGAGGATTAACTGCTCAGGGCACAGTGTGAGGAGCAGGGATTGAACTGGGGTTGGCCTCTTGCAAAGCAAGCACCCTACCATCTGTACTATCTTATGGCCTACATCTATCTTAATATTTTATATGCATATATATGGAGATCTATAAATCTGTGTTATACAATCAAGAGATGCAGAAACAAAGAATTGCAATTGAGGCAAGAAGAACTGCGCAGAAGAGAAGAAGAAATGATGATACAACAATGTGAGGAAGAACAAATGAGATGCAAAAGAGAAGAGAATTATAGCCTCATGGGCTACATGGATCTGAGAAAAAGAGACATGAGAATGGTGGTGGTGGAGCAATAATCATGGGAGATCCTTATGGTTCAGGAGGCCAGGAATTTCCACTTCTGGGTGGTGGTGATAGGTTATGAAGCTAACCCTGGCATTCCACCAGCAACCATGAGTGGGTCCATGATGGGAAGTGACATGCGGACTCCCTGCCTTGGGCAGGAAGAGTGTGAGACCTGTTGGGTGGACAGGTCCTAGAGGAATGGGGCCTGGAACTCCAGCAGAATATGGTAAAGGGAAAGAAGAGTATGAAGGTCCAAACAAACAAACAAACAAACAAAAAAAAACTATTTTAGATGTGATGCCTAAGCTTGCTTTTTAGTTTGTTTTTGTCTTTTCTTGTTTCGATACCAATTTTTAAAAATTCTTGCATTTTAGTAAGAAAACTACCTTTTGGATGTTATTTATTGGCCTAATATTTGTAAATGGTCTGTTTGGCAGGTAAAATGATGTAATGCAGTGTTCAAAACAGATTTTTTTTCGTTTTATTCCTTTTTTTTTTAACTGTATTATGTCCCTCAAGTTATGCAGTGTACCTTGTGCCACTGAATTCCAAAGTGTACCAATTTTTTTTCACTGTGCTTCAAATAAATAGAAAAATAGCTATAATATCAATCTTTTGCCATTCATGCTTCTATGCACATTAGGCTATATATAGGTAATTCACTTTGAAAGCCTGAGCGTGTTTAGGTTTTTGAATTGCATTTGCCATTTCGGGAAATATATTTGTAGGTTAAGTTTTGCTTTCTACAAATAAGTAGCCCCTTGTTTTAAAACGAAGAAATGCATATTGAAGTAGTTTGATGTGTTTGGCAATATAGGATACAAGCCTGGTGCTAAGTATTTTCAAATAATTGGGTAAGCAAAGCTGAACTGTAACTTCATTTAGGAATGTGTATTAGTACTATTGAATGGAACTGGGTGTAAGACTACTGGTAGGGGAAGAAAGTGGAAATGACTAAATGAATCTTTAATACACTATGATCTATCTGTTTCCTTGGAAGTTTTTGAGGAAAAAATGCAAATAGCATTTTGTTGCATTCCTTCATGATTTTTTTTTTACAAGAAATCCCAAGTCCTACCAATGGCTTGTACTAAACTTTCACATTTGAATTAAAGATTGTTAAGCAGTCTGAAAATATCCAACCTGAATAGCTTACTACCCTTAAAAGAGTTGGGCAATTAAATAACATATGCACTTAATTTTTACATTTCTGTGGGAAAAATTTGGATTATAGAAATCTACTTTGCCTAGGAGGGATTACAACAAATTAGCAAAAAAGAAAGAAAAAGAAAAAGAAAGGGCCCGGAGAGATTGCACAGCGGTGTTTTGCCTTCCAAGCAGCCGATCCAGGACCTGAGGTGGTTGGTTCGAATCCTGGTGTCCCATATGGTCCCCATGCCTGCCAGGAGCTATTTCTGAGCAGACAGCCAGGAGTAACCCCTGAGCACCGCCAGGTGTGGCCCAAAAAACAAACAAACAAACAAACAAAAAACCCCAACAAATTAGGGTTCCTACAACAAACCATTTTGACTAAATTTAATGGCTTCGTTTTCCAGTTTTCCTTCTGATGTAGCACTAAACTGAAGATATAGTGTATACCACACAGTACAAAATACCACTTTCCCCATAATACCACCATAAAGTTTGGAGTATTTAAAAAAAGTCTATGCTTTATATATCATATACTAGATATCTATGTAAACATAAAGTAGTTAGAATCTAATGTATCTAAGAAGAAAGATGTAATTATGATAACTATTCATACACAGGGGTCCAATTTATCATTATCAGGACAGAGAAGCATTACCTTTGAGGGCATTTTGCATATTTCTTCCAGTAAAAAGAAATCCCTAACTGCTGCACAAGCCTGATGCTTCTGAGTTTATTTCAAAAATTCAAATACTGTAAGTAGAACATTGCCCAGGGATCCAATTTAAACTTAATGTTACCTGCCAGCGGGGCTTTTATATTTTCTTTTTTTTTTTTTTTTTATTATTTTAATTATGACAACAAAGATGCAAAGAAAGAGGACAGGGTAAAGTTACAGTGGAAGCCCAATCACCCATAAACAGGATTCTCAGTAGTTCCATCGATGATATCCCAGCCTTGAACTTTCAGCCAAAGAACATTAAGAAAACAAAACTGAACCCATGTACAATACAATTACTTTGTCCCTCAAATCCCCAGTTGTAGTACATATTGTTTCTTAGCAGCACACCATATAATCTAAAGATATTAGACTTATGTAACTCTTTAAACATTGAGGGCAAAGTACATTTATCTAGTTCCATGCACATGCTTACTAGTTTAAGTTAACCTCAAAAGTTTTAATGGGTTGTTTTTCTTAAGGATTGGAGTCAAGAGAACATAGTAAAAAACGATATTAAAGTGGCATTTGTTTGCATAGGCCCATCAAAACATAAGGGACATGGAAAGACAAATTATGGTCTAAATACATGGAGACCCTACCCCTGAAGTTTCCTGGCACAGGACTGACTCTAGGCTCCAGGCAAACTAGTTTGTCCAATTCAAGTCATAGTCTGTAGTGGCAATACACCTCCATTCCTCACATAGTCTCTGTTGTTGGTATCATTCTTCTGTATTAAAGATCCTGGAGTCTGCATATCCCATATTGCAGTCAGGATGGTGCAGAGCATCCTCTCGTTTCACCTCACACTTAAGGGCAATAGAGAGAACCATGTCCTGTAGAGCAGGTCATCGTTGTTGTCATGTCTTCTCGCAGGTCATTGTTGTTGTCACGTCTTCTCAGTGTAAACGGAAGTGTCTTATTAGGAGGTCGATGTCACACCCTCGGTAGTGTCTTTCCTGGTAGAGGACTGCTTCCAACTGTTGCTATAAAGGACCTTGGATGTTTCGTAGATAGCTTGCCTGGTTCCAGCGTGAATGGAGAATGCCCATTCAACTGAGGCCTATGCCAGGTCATTATATCAATATTCAGGGTGTAAGGTACATTGTAATGAGATTTATTAGATAATAACTAATCTGTATGTATAGTGTTTTCCCATTTTAATGTGTCTATGCAAACAAGGATCAATGCCACGAAGCGTTATTGGTGCATCTGGAGGCAATAGGAACAAGACCAGCAATTTCCATAAAATACTTCAATCATAGGCATCAAACTGAGGGACAGTTCCACCACAATCCTTACTGAACAGCTTACAAAGAAAAGACAAGATGAAAAGTGGATAGAAACATCATGGTAGAAGAATATATAGAGAGTTACAGCAGTTAAAGAAAATAACCATAAAATATTCAAAAGATATATGTGTTCAATATGTGTTCGATTTGTGTCCTTCTAAATAGTTCTGGGATTTGTAAGATCTACTGTATGTCTTTGGTCAGAGATTGAAGCTGTGTGTTACTGAAGTTAAGAATGGTAAATCTGGGGTACTGATGGTTGGGAGGAGCATATGATCGCGCGGGGGCGCTAGCCCCCGCGCGGTTTCAAAATGTAGACTGGTATGAAATTGCCAGTGATAGCCTGAGTATAGCTGAGAAATTATTTGCCTCCCCCCAGATCAAACTACACCCCGGCTTTGATATTTTCAAGTGAGATGATAATTAGGCTACAGGCCACCCAGGTGGTGATTAACTGGGACACGCATAGCAACTGGATACTTTTTAAAAAACACACAGGGAAAAAAAAACACACACACACAGGGGGCCAGATTGATTATATACTGGGTAAGGGGCTGTTGACACAGGTTTCCTTTGGAGCCCTGCCAAGAGTTACCCCTGAGTACAGCCAGCAGTAAATCCTGAGCATCATGTGTGAATACTCCCCCCCCCCTCCAAAAGAGCATCTCTCCAGAAGAGAAACTAACTACCATGTTTTCTTAACAATGAGATTCACACTTCAGATTGGAGTAGTCCCCCCCATAAAACCCAGAGTTGTGATCCACTCACAAGCACACTTCTGGAATCCCTATTAAGGGTCTTTCTCCAAAATTTCCCATCAGTAATCCTCAAAACGGTGAAGGGTTCCCAAAACAAGATAGTGGGGGGACACAGGTATGGCATGAGGCACTTAAGGGGGTTACTGTCAAAAGAATCATGGATAGGGTCTCAGGCAGGGGGAAAAATCAGTTTAAAAAATTTTAATGTGGCGGCCGGAGAGATAGCACAGTGGTGTTTGCCTTGCAAGCAGCCGATCCAGGACTAAAGGTGGTTGGTTCGAATCCTGATGTCCCATATGGTCCCCAGTGCCTGCCAGGAGCTATTTCTGAGCAGACAGCCAGGAGTCACCTCTGAGCACCGCCGGGTGTGGCCCAAAAACAAAAAAAACTTTAATGCAAAAAAGTGTTTATTATGTTATTATTAATATTATATTTATAAATATACCGTTATATATTACAATACTATTATTAATTAATTAAAAATAAAACAGGAGTCTGTGAAGTGTGGCTTCTAGCTCATAACCTTGAAAAGGTGCTGGGGAACAC